>NC_056747.1:193165460-193190460 GCF_019279795.1 Protopterus annectens
GTCATTACATTTGAGTAATCTACTGGCAGGTCGGCCTGATTAACAAAGTCTTGGGGCCTGCGTCAGTTGCTGTCCCTTCTTCCGAGACGTCAGGTAGTCAGGGGTATAAAACATGCAGAAGACTCCATTACGTCAGTTTTTCTTGCCCCAGATGTCAGATGCCCCCCAAATGGGGAGCAAAATATGAATTTAAAACAAAAATATACCTCCAAATAAAAGCAAATACACCAAAAAGACTTTAAAGTGTAGTAAAAGAAAAGTACAGTTTTGTACCTACCATAAATGTAGATGTTAGAGTGTCTTCACTGCTGCAGTCATTACACGTGTTATCTTGCCATCAGGCGGTCCCGCAGTCGGCCAGAGTTCTAAAGTCTTGGTCCAGCATCGGTTGCTGTTGCCTCCTCCCTGACGTCAGTGCGTCAGGGGTATACAAGAAGCAGCAGACACCCTTTTCTTCAGTTTTTCTTGCCCCAAATGTCAGGTGCCCCCAAAAAGATAGGCAAATACATATTGCTTACAAAACATATAAGGTAAAAAAAACCTTTCAGTAACCAGCAAATACACCACATAGGTAGTATAGTGTAGAAAGGTATAGGAAACACCCAGCTAAGAAAGAGGGGATGGCGGATGGGTAACCAGGACTGCAGCAGTGAATCACGAACATCTACATTTATGGTAGGTACAAAACTGTACTATGTTCGTGTTTCACTGCTGCAGTCATTACACTTGGGTTGAATCCCAAAGCTGAGTCAGGGTGGCTGGTTCTATAGAGGATTTGGTGCGACTATGAGGCCCTGCAACACTGCAGTGGCAAAGCCAGCTCTGGATCTAGAATAAAGAGGCAAGTGGTAATGCTTGGTAAAGGTGTGCACTGAACTCCAAGTTGCAGCTTCCAAAATGTCTTTGGTAGGTACTCCTCTATGGTAGGCAGTAGAAGTGGCAGTTGCCCTGGTGGAATGTGGCCTGATGTTAGATGGTACAGGTTTCCCAAGCTGTGTAGCAAAACCGGATACAGTGTCCTATCCACTTGTTTTGTCCAAGTAGAAGTGTAATTGCCTGTGTATGTCCAAGGAATGTAGAAGTCTCTCCCCTTTATTCTGGGGATTAGGATAAAAAGTTGGCAAGTGAATACTTTGGTTAAGAGCCACACTGGATACCACCTTAGGCATAAAAGAAGGGTTTGGTCTTAAAGAAACCCTGTCTTGGTGAAAAATGATGAAAGGCTCCACTGCCATTAGTGCCTGTAGTTCTGAGAATCTTCATGCTGAGGATATTGCCAGGAGCAGAGCAGTTTTCCATGATGCATATTTTAATTCTGCTGAATTGGCTGGCTCAAAAGGAGGTAAAGTGAGCTTTTCCAAGACAAAATTTAGGTCCCAAGTAGGTTAGGGACAACAGAGTTAAGGCTTTGAGCCTGGTTCCAGGCACAGAATCTCTTCCACTTTTCTGAATAAGATTTCCTGGTGCTAGGCCTCCTGGCCTCCAAAATGACATCCATAACAGCTTTAGAGAGAGGTGTTGTCTGTTTGGCTAATGTATCTGCCATGCAGCCAGGTTTAAGGTATAGAGCTGACTGTGCAGCATCTGATTGTTTGTTGAGTCAGTAGGTGTGGAATTTGAGGCAAAATCCAAGGTGGGCCTTGAGCTAAATTCTTTAAGATTGGGTACCAATGCTGGTGTGGCCAGTCTGGAGCAATCAGAATTATCTGTGTTTTTTCTTGTCTGGCTTTTAGGAGTACCTTTGAAAGGAGAGGAAGAGGTGGGAAGGCATAAACTTTTAGGCTTTTCCAGCTGAAAAAAGAGCATCCATTTTCCATGCTTGTGTGTGATAAGTCCTTGTGCAGAATTTTTGTAGTTGGCAATTCAGTGGGGAGGCAAAAAGATCTATGTCCGGGCACCACCATTTTTGCATGATCATGCTGAAGACTTGTGGATTTAATTTCCACTCGTGAGGATCCATGATGTTTCTGCTTAAGTCACCTGCCAGAGTATTTTTCTTTCCTGGCAGGAATTGTGCTTGCAGATTAACTTTATAAGTTAGAGCTGTATTCCACAAGGTCATGGCTTGCTTGCATAGGGGGTAAGAATGAGTGCCCCCTTGCTTATTTATGTACCACATTACTGTGGTGTCTGTCTTTAATACTAATTGTCCTGGATGCAGAAGGTCCTTGAAAGCTGTTAGGGCATTTTGTACAGCCAACATCTTTGACTGATGTGAAGGTGCATATTGTCTGTGGTCCATTTGCCCTGAATACACTTTCCTGCCATGTGTGCTCCACAGGCGTAATCCGAAGCATCTGTTGTTAAAGTCTGCCTGGCTGTGGGAAGAGTGAAAGGCTGACACGAGGTGGCATGCCTGTGCCCACCATCGAAACTCCTGTTGTAGGCAGGGAATTAGTGGTATTACTGATTCCAAGCTGCGAGAGTGTTGAGCCCAAACATTTATTAGGTACCATTGTAGTTTCCTCATATGCAGTCTGGCATATGGAATTAGTAGTATGCAGGAAGCCATGAATCCAAAGGCCTGCAGAATTTTTTTTGCAGGGAGTTGGGACTTGGTTGCCATCAATTGAAAATACTGAGTCAGTTGTCCTTGTTTGTCTGGCGTGAGATAAGCCATCTGGGCCATTGTATTTAAGCTGTCACCCAGGAATATTATCTCTTGTGAGGGCACTAGTTTTGACTTCTTTTCATTTACTGTGTACCCTAGGCAAATTAGCAACCTTTTTACAAATGCCAGATGCCTTAGAAGAATGTCCTTGCTCTCTGCTTGAATCAGGCAGTCGTCCAAGTAAGGACATATTTGAATTCCTTTTTGTCTGCAAAATGCAATTACTGGTGCCAGGCACTTTGTGAAGACCCTGGGCGCAGTAGATTAGCCAAAGGGCAGTGCAGAGAATTGGTAGTGCATTGAACCAGCTATGAATCTGAGGTATCTTCTGCAATTTTGTCTGACAGGGACATGCAGGTATGCCTCTTTGAGGTCCAAAGTAACAAGCCAACCTTTCTTGCCCAACATGGGAAGGAGCTGCTGTAGTGTCAACATTTTGAATTTCGGAACATCCAGTTAAGTATTTAGAGTAGACAGGTCTAGTATGGGTCTCCAGGCTTTGTCCTTTCTGGGGACCAGGAAGAGTCTTGAGTAAAATCCTTGTCCCTGCTGTGGCACTTTCGGAATAACTCTCATGTCAATGAGCGCTGTAATTTGCTTTTGTGCATCTGCCCATTGATTTTGTGGCAGGTCTGGCATTCCTTTTCGCCTTGGTAAAGTGTGAAAGTGGAACCTGTAAACCTTGAGACAATATTCAGAACCCATTTGTCTTGGAGGATTGCTTGCCAGTTTTGTGAAAAAAAAGTGCTAGTTTCCCCCCAAAGGGAGCTGCCAAAAGGGAAAAGCTTGGCATTGGAAATGGGAAGTCATTGGGACTGTTTCCTGTAAGTTTGTGACTTGTCTTCCCCCTCTTTTTGGGGTTGAAGCACCCCACTGTCGTGGTCTGTAAGAGCCTTGGGACTGAGATCTGCCTCTTGTGCGTCTTTATCTGCCTCTGTGGCCTGTCTGACACTGGAAAGGACCAATTTTTGTAGGCCAATTCCTGCTAAATCGAGGTGGCTGTACCTGTAAGAAATCCTTCTGTTTGCATAGATTTTGCCTTATCCTCCATTTTCTTTAATACCTCTTCTGCCTTGACACCAAATAAAATATCCTGCTGTAAAGGAGCATCCAGTAATTTTGCCTTAACATGATCTGGTAAACTGTTCTTTTAACCAAGCATGCCTTCGAATCACAGATCCTGTAACTGCTGCTCTACAAGAAGCCTCTAATGAATCAAAACCACATTGCAAAGTATGCTTTCCCACTTGTTCAGCTGCATGCAATAAATCCTGCATTTCCTTATAGTCAGGTTGTTCTGCACTTGTACTCATTTTCTGTTTTAACGGAGACAGTAAACATTGTTGATATTTAAGCATGTGAAACTGGCAATTTAAAGCCCTTACTGCTAAAGTTGCAGAGGTGTAAACTTTCTTCCCCCATCTGTCTAATGCTCTAGAATCCCTGTCAGAGGGAACTGGATTTTTAGCCGTGGATGCCTTTACCCCTTTGGGACCCTGGGAAATGGTTTCTGGGTCAGTAAGAGGGTTTTTATAAAGAAATGTTCGAGAGTCAAGGGACTCTGTAGTACCTGTCTGGCTTGACTGGAGCAGGGGGTAAAGAATCAGGATTTAAACTAGAATCAGAACACATCATCCACAATATCAAACAATGGCGGAATAGCAAGGGGCCTGTGTTGAGGCAATAAAAAAAAAGTCTGAGCCTTTTCTTGGATTCTGAGTAATCTTGGCCCTCCCAATGGAAATGCTCCCTCGTGGTATGTAGTTGCCCCAAAAGAATAATCCTCACGAGGAGAGGCTGAAGGAATTGATTCTTCAGCATCTGAGTCCTCATAGGGGGGTAAAGAGCATCTCTGGTCTGAAGAGGAATCAGAATAAACAGAAACCTGGTCAGAGGAATCAGTCTGTATCCTGCCTAGGCTTTTTGTCAGGAGGGGGATGGGAACCCCTGATTAAAGTAATTAAGTCTTCGGCCAGTTTGAGCATATGCTTTTTAGGCATGGAGGCCTGTCCAGGTGAATGCTGTACTTGCTTCTTTGTCTTTAATGTAGTTTAAGACTTGGCTGTAGTTGCAATGGTAAGTTGTGAAGGTCTGAAAACACCCTCAGAAGCCCGTGTGCTCAGCGGCTCCGGACACATCTGAAGGGTTAGTCTCCATCGGCCAAACACCTTGAGTATCCAGAGGCCTAGGCACCTCCACGTGGGAGTCGGCAGCGGCCTGTGGCTCTGAGGTAGCGGGTGTCAGGGGCTGCCAAAGCACCTCACTAAGAACCGGTGAACCGGCGACTGACCAAGAAGAGGCTTCGTCAGTTTTGGGCCTCGGATGCCTGTCCTTATCCTTGCCTTTGCGTTTTTTGTGAATTGCGGTCATCGATTGTTCCGACGGCATGGTATAATTAAACCTTCGGCCAAAGTAATGGCGAGCAAAATCAGACGTTTAATAGTGCGTTTCTTAAATCTAACTCAAACAGACAACTAGTGACCTCGTGATCTGGGCCTAGGCATGGAATACAGTAAGAATGAAAATCCTTATGAGGTATTTGCTTCCCACAAGAAATACAATTATTAACTTTTTCTGACATCGGTCTGAGGCAAGAAAAAGTTTTCCCAAAGGGGTACTTAGCTTTATTGAAGAATTCGGTTCTGAAAATCGAATTTGATATCTCCGGAGTCGGCCGACGGGCACTTGCGAACTGCTTTTGCTTCGGGCACCGCAAGTCAAGACAGACTGAAGAAAATGGTGTCGGTTGCTTCTTATATACCCCTGTCGCACTGACGTCAGTGAGGAGGCGACAGCAACAGACGCCGGACCAAGACTTTGGAACTCTGGCAGACTGCGGGACCGCCTGACGGCAGGATAACCCAAGTGTAATGACTGCAGCAGTGTAACACTATGAACATGTGGAGGTATAGTAAGAAAAAAAAACAGCGGGATGGAGGGAGGGTAACCAGGACTGCAACAGTGAATACACTCGAACTTCGACATTTATGTTAAGTGTACACAACTGTACTGTGTTCTTCGTGTTTCACTGTTGCAGTCATTACATTTGGGTAGATTCCCAAAGCTATGGTTGGGAGGATGGATTTATACAGCATTAGGACCAGCTATAAGGCCCTGCAAAACAGCAGTGGCAAAGCCAGCTCTGGATTTAGAGAAAATTGGTAAATGATGATGCTTGGTGAAAGTATGAACTGAACTCAAGGTAGCAGCTTCTAGAATATACCTGGTACGAACACCTCTGAGAAAGGCTGTCAAAGTAGATGCAGCCCTAGTGGAATGGGATCTGATCCCCTGGGGGATAGGTTTTCCATGGTGCTTATAGCAGAAATGAATACAATGGCTTAAGCATTTGGAAACGGTTTGCTTTGAAATAGCCTTTCCCTCTGCCCCTGCGGAAATGCTATCAGCAGTTCAGATTTTCTTCGAGATTTAGTCCTGTCCAAGTAAAATTAAAGTTGTTTGTGTACATCCAATGAATGCAGAATCCACTTCCCCTTGTTCTGTGGATTGGGAAAGAAAGTTGGCAAATGAATGGACTGATTAAGAGCCACACTGGATGCCACCTTGGGCATGAAGGACGGGTTGGTCCCGAGTGACACCCTGTCCGCATTAAAGATGATGAAAGGCTCCACTGCCATAACGGCCTGTAATTCAGAAATCCTTCAAGCCAAATTGATTGCTAAAAGGAAGACTGTTTTCCAGGAAAGAAATTTTAAGTCTGCAGTAGCAGTTGGCTCAAAAGGAGGGAGATGGAGTTTCGCCAATACAAAGTTAAGGTCCCAGGCAGGGGTTGGAGCTCTCCTGGGTGGCCTCAAGTTTTTGGCCCCTCTGACATACTGCTTTAACAGAGGATGAGAGAAAGAGGGGGGGGTTCTGTGCTGTAATGAGCTGAAATGGCTGAGGCATGGATTTTTATAAAAAAAAAGACAGGCCCTTGTGAAGCATCATAGTTAAGTATTGCAAAATCTGAGGTAAATTGGGCACTGCTGTGTTTATCCCTTGAGATTGGTTCCAGGCACAAAATATTTTCCATTTGACAGCATAACATTTTCTAGTACTAGGTCTTCTCTCCTCAAATGACAACCATCACAGGTTTGCTGAGGGATGCCAAGGGGGAATTTAAGTGATTAGCCAAGCTGCAAGAATCAATGTTTGGAAGGGAGGCTGCAGACTTTGGTTGTTCTGCTGAGACAGTAAGGAAGGTGTCCGAGGCAGGTGCCATGGAGACATTTGTGACAGACTGCTATGAGTGGGTACCAGTGTTGGTGAGGCCAGTCTGTAGCAATCAAAATCATTTTTGGTTTGTCCTGTTTGGCTTAGAACTTTGGAGAGCAGAGGCAGAGGGGGAAAGGCATAGATTGATGTTTTCCCAACTTAAGGACAGAGCATCCACCTTCCAAGCTTTTTTGGTGAGGAGTTCTTGTGCAAAATTTGTCCAACTGGTAGTTCTTGGGTGAGGCAAAAAGATCCGTCTCTGTGCTCCCCCATTTGCGTGTCTACATGCTGACAATCCGTGGTTCGTGTTTCTATTCGTGTGGGTCCATGAGAGTTCTGCTTAGTCTGCCAAAATATTCAGCTTTCCAGCCAGGAATTGAGCTTGTAGTTGTAATTGACAGCTCAAAGCCGTGTTCCACAATGCCATGCCTAGTCTGCAAAGGGGGTAGGAATGTGTACCCCCCAGCTTATGTACCACATAACTGTGGTGTTGTCCATCTTTACCATTAGTTGTCCTGGATGAGGGCAGTTTTTGAAGGCTGTCAGTGCATTATGTACAGCTAGCATTTCTTTTTGATTGATATGAAGGTGCATTTGATTTGGACTCCATTTGCCGTGAATGCACTTCCCTGCCAGATGAGCCCCCCATGCATAGTCTGATGAGTCTGTAGTTAGGGTTTGGGCAGCAGGGGGTGGTGTGAATGGCAGTCCCATGTTTTGGTGGCAGGCCTCTGCCCACCATAGGAACTTTAGTTGCAGGCAAGGAATGATAGGATTGTTTCCAGGCTGTGACAATGTTGACTCCATAAACTTTTTAAGTACCACTGAAGTTTCCTCACATGCAGTCTTGCATAGGGAATTAGAAGAATGCAGGAAGACATGAACCCCAAGGCTTGCAGTACTTGTCTTGCAGATAGCAGGGTTTTTGTGGCCACTTTTTAGAAGTCACCCACCAAATAGTGTTTTTTCTGGCTTAAAGTAAGCCATCTGGGCAGTTGTATTCAAGCTTGCACCCAGGAATTTAAGTTTTTGAGAGGGTACCAGTTGTGATTTATTTTCGTTTATGGTGTACCCTAGACAAGTTAGAACCTTTTCTACAAAGGCCAGATGTTTTAGAAGAATGGCCTTGTTTTCTGTCTGAATTAAGACAATCGTCCGGGTATGGATACATATGAATATCTCTTTGCCTGCAAAATGCAATTACTGGAGACTGGCACTTTGTAAATATCCTCGGTGCAGCAGATAAGCCAAAGGGCAGTGCAAAGAACTGATAATGCAAGTAGCCTGCTTTAAAGTAGAGGTATATTCTGCAAGATTCCTTGATTGTGATATGCAGGTAAGCCTCTTAAATCTAGAGTTGCCAACCAGGCATCTTTGCCTAGCATAGGTTGTAACTAGTGAAAATCAGCATCTTGAATTTTGGAATGTCCAGAAATGTGTTCAGAGTAGACAGGTCCAGAATTGGACACCATGATTTGTCTTTTCTGGGTACCAGGAAAAGTCTGGAATAGAAACCTTGTCACTTTTCCTCTTCTGGTACTAGTTGAATAGCCCCCCCCCCCCCCCCATGTCTAGGAGGGAAAGTACTTGTTTCTGAGCAACTGCCCACTAATTTGGGGGCAGGTCTGGCCATCTGTTTGGACTTGGTAACGTGTAAAAATGAAATCTGTATCCCTGGGACACTATTTAAATCCCATTTGTCCTGGGTTATAGGTTGCCAGTTTTTTGCATGAAGAGCCACTTTCCCCCCAAATGGGTGGCTAAGAGTTAAGTGCTTGGTAATTTTAAAGGGAAGTCATTGACAATGTTTACCACAGGGAGGTGTCTTGTTATTTCCAGATTTGGAAGCGGAGGCACCCCATTGCTTAGTTCTGAAAGTCCCTTGGTACTGAAACCTGGTGCTTTTGGAATGTCTGGGTTTGGCTTGAGTGGCTCTGGAAGGAACTGTAAAGAACCAGTTCTTAGTAGGCCAGTGCCTATTAAATCTTGGAGGTAGTACTTCTAAGAAACCTTTCACAGTTTGCATAGATTTAGCTTTATCTTCCATCTTTTTTAGAACTTCAGCCTTATTGCCAGACGGTCATGCTGCAAAGGAACATCCAACAATTTTGCTTTAACATGATCAGGCAGAGATTGCTACTTAAGCCAAGCATGCCTTCTAAGCACAGACCCATAGTAACTGCAGCCCTGCAAGAGGCCTCCAAAAAATAAAACAGTACAGTTTTGTACCTACCATAAATGTAGATGTTAGAGTGTATACCCTGCTGCAGTCATCACACTTGGGTTATCCTGTCATCAGCCAGTACCGCAGTCGGCCTGAATTCCAAAGTCCTGGTCCGGTGTCAGTTGCTGTCGCTTCTTCCCTGACGTCAGTGCACCAGGGGTATACAAGAGGCATCAGACGCCATTTTCTTCAGTTTTTCTTGCCCCAGATGTCAGGTGCCCCCCCCCCCCCCAAAAGGTGGTCAGTAGATACTACCAATAATAAAAGTTTAGCACAAACAAAACATCCCTCCAGCTATAAGCAAATACACCACAAAGGTTGTATCAGATTTTAAGGTACTGAAAGGTTTTAGTTAGGACAGAGGGGATGGAGGGAGGCTAACCTGGACTGCAGCAGGGTATACATTCGAACATCTACATTTATGGTCGGTACAAAACTGTACTATGTTCGTGTTACCCTGCTGCAGTCATCAAACTTGGGTAGAATCCCAAATCTAAGGATGGGAGGTGGAGTCAAACAGGGTTAGAGGAGGCTAGAAGGCCCTGCAAAACTGCAGTGGCGAAGCCAGCTCTAATCTTAGAGTAAAGTGGTAAGTGATAGTGTTTGGTGAAGGTGTGTACTGAACTCCAAGTTGGCTTCCAGAATATCCTTGGTTGGCACCCCCCTGAGGAAGGCTGTAGATGTAGCTGCTGCCCTGGCACAGTGGGGCCTTATGCCAGCAGGAATTGGTTTTCCATGGTGGGTATAGCAAAAACATATGCAATGTCCTATCCATTTGGAAATGGTCTGTTCTGAGAGAGCCTTTCCTTGTGATGCTGTAGCATAGGATACAAAAAGCTGGTCAGATTTTCTGAAAACCTTAGTTTTACCCAAGTAGTAACGTAGCTGCCTGAGAATGTCCAAGGAATGGAGTCTTTCTCCTTTGTTCTGTGGATTTGGAAAGAAGGTGGGTAAATGGATGGTTTGATTTAGACACACTGGATACCACCTTAGGCATAAAGGAGGGGTTAGTTCGTAGAGAAACTCTGTCTTGATGAAAAATGAGGAAAGTTTCTACTGACATTAGTGCTTGAAGCTCTGAGACTCTTCTGGCTGAAGTAATTGTTAGCAGCAGGGTAGTCTTCCATGATATAAACTTAAAGTCAGCTGAGAAAGCTGGCTCAAAAGGAGGTAGCTTAAGTTTTTCCAGAACAAAAATGAGGTCCCAAGTAGGTGTTGGTGCTCTCCTGGGAGGCCCAATGTTTTTGGCCCCTCTGAGAAACTGCCTTAGAAGTGGATGTGAAAATAGGGGACGACCATCTTGTAGTGAGTTGAAATAGCTGAGGCGTGGATTTTAATAGATGAAAAAAAAAGCCATTTGTGTAACATCTCAGTTAAATATTGTAGAATCTGAGGTATGTCCGGCTAAAGGGTATTTTGGCATTTAGCTTAGTTCCAGGCGCAAAACCTTTTCCATTTGTCTGAGTAGGCTTTCCTGGTGCTGGGCCTCCTGGCCTCCAGAATAACATCCATAACAGCTTGTGAAAGAGGAGCTGGCTGGTTGCTTAGGTGATTTGCCATGCAGCCAAGTTTAAGGTTTTGAGCAGGCTGTGTAGAATCTGACTGTGTGAGCAGATGAGTAATTTGTGGTAAAATCCATCGTGGGCCCTGGGCCATATTACTTATTAGTGGGTGCCATTGCTGGCGTGGCCAGTCTGGGGCAATGAGTATCATTCGGGGTCTCTCCATCCTGACTTTCGGCAGCACCTTTGTGAGAAGGGGCAATGGAGGGAAGGCATATACTGTCCGCATTTTCCAACTGAATGAAAGTGCGTCCACGTTCCAAGCTTGATGGTGAAAAATTCTTGTGCAAAATTTTGTTAGCTGATAGTTTTGGGGGCTGGCAAACAGGTCTAGGTCTGGGTGCCCCCATTTTTGAGTTATCATTGCAAATACTTGTGGATCCAGTTTCCACTCGTGGGGATCCATGATGTTTCTGCTGAGGTCGTCTGCCAATGTGTTCTTTTCTCCTGGCAGGAATTGAGCCTGTAATTGAACTTGGTAAGCCAGTGTTGTGTTCCACAAGGTCATTGCTTGCCTGCATAGAGGGTAGGAGTGTGTACCCCCTTGTTTATGTACCACATTACTGTGGTTTTGACTTTCCTTATGATAAGCTGTCTTGGATGTAAGAGGTCCTTGAAGGCTGTCAGGGCATTCTGTACAGCTAGCATTTCTTTTTGACTGATGTAAAGATTCCTGTGATCTGCAGTCCATATGCCTTGAACGCACAGTCCTGCCATGTGTGCCCCCCAGGCATAGTCCGATGCATCTGTTGTCATAGTTTGCCTGGCTGGGGGTAAGGTAAAAGGCTGACCCTTGTTGAGGTGACATGCCTGTGACCACCACAGAAACTCCTGTTGAAGGCAGGGAATGAGAGGTATTGTTTCCAAGCTGTGGCTGTGTTGAGTCCATATGCTTTTTAGGTACCACTGTAATTTCCTCATATGCAGTTTTGCAAATGGTATTAGTAGTATGCAAGATGCCATGAAGCCCAAGGCCTGCAGAATATTTCTTGCAGGGAGTTGGGTCTTTGTTGCCATTGTTTTGAAGTACTGAGTTAGTTGTAGTTTGTCTGGCGTCGGATAAGCCATCTGGGCAGTTGTATTCAACTTGGCACCCAGGAATATCAATTTGTGAGGGCACTAGTTTTGATTTCTTTTCGTTTACTGTGCATCCTAGACAACTTAGAAGGTGTTTTACAGAAGCCAGATGTTGTGTCCTTGCTTTCTTCTTGGATGAGGCAGTCATCCAGGTATGGGTATATTGGAATTACTCTTTGTCTGCAGTATGCAATTACTGGTGCCAGGCATTTTGTGAAGACCCTGGGTGCAGTAGATAAGCCAAAAGGCACTGCAGAGAATTGGTAATGGGTTGAACCTGCAATGAAACGGAGGTATCTTCTGCAACTTTGTCTGATAGGGACATGCAGGTATGCCTCCTTGAGGTCCAACGTTACTAGCCAAGCTTTCTTGCCCAACATGGGGAGAAGCTGCTGTAGTGTTAGCATCTTGTATTTGGGCACTTGCAAGAAGGTGTTTAGAATTGAAAGGTCCAGAATGGGTCTCCAAGCATTGTCCTTTTTGGGGACTAGAAAGAACCTTGAGTAAAATCCTTGGCCTTGCTCCTGTGTAGGTACCAGTTGAATGGCTCTCATGTCCATGAGAGCTGTAATTTGTTTTTGTGCCTCTGCCCATTGATTTTTTGGCAGGTTTGGCCTTCCTTTTATCCTTGGCAAGGTGTGGAAATGGAATCTGTATCCTTGTGAGAATGTCTAGGACCCATTTGTCCTTTGTGAAGATGTGCCAGATGTCTGCAAAAAGTGCTAATTTTCCTCCAAGGGAGCTGCCAAGAGAGTTTTGCTTGGCAGTTTGAGGTTTGAGTCAGTTTGCCTTCTCCTCCCTTCTGTGTTGCAGTGCCCCATTGGCGAGATTTATAAGGGTTTTGTGCTTGTCCTCTGCCCCTTGGGCATCTTATTTACCCCTCTGTGGTCTTCTGTATTTACCCCTCTGTGGTCTGTCAGAAGCTGGAAAAGACCAATTTTTTGTTGGCCAATTTCTGCTGAAGCGTGGGGGCTGTACCTGTAAGAAATCTTTGACCGTCTGCATAGATTTTTCCTTATCCTCCATTTTCTTTAAAACCTCTTCTGCTTTAACCCCAAATAAGACATCCTGCTGTAAGGGTGCATCTAGTAACTTTGCTTTAACATGAACAGGCAAAGTTTGTTCCTTTAACCAAGCATGCCTACGTATAACAGACCCAGTAACAGCTGCTCTACAGGAAGCTTCCAAGGAATCAAAACCACATTGTAAAGTATGTTTGCCCACCTGTTCAGCTGCATACAACAGATCTTGCATTTCCTTGAATTCAAACTGTTGAGGGTGCGTGCTCATCTTTTGTTTTATTTGAGACACTAGGAATTGCTGGTATTTAAGCATGTGAAATTGACAATTTAGTGCTCTCATAACTAGAGTAGCTGAGTTGTAAACCTTCCCCCACCTATCTAGTGCTCTGGAGTCCCTTTCAGAGGGTACAGGATTTTTAGCCACAGAAGCCTTAGCCCCTTTGGGACCCTGGGAGATTGTCTCTGGATCAGCAATAGGGCTTTTGTAAAGGAATTTGTGCAAGTCAGGCACTCTATAGTATCTATCTGGTTTGGCTGGAGCAGGAGTCAGAGAATCTGGATTTAGGCTAGATTGTAAGAAAACATCATCCACAATGCCCAAAACTGGGGGGATAGCAAGTCTTCTATGCTGGGGGAGTAAAAGAAACTCTCGGGGCCTTTTCTTCGAGTCTGAGTAGTCCTGACCTTCCCAGTGGAAACCTTCCCTCATGGTATGCAAGGTTTCCCCAAAGGAATACTCTTCAGGGGGAGAAGCTGAGGGGATGGAATCTTCAGCATCAGAATCTTCATAAGGGGGAAAGGAGTAATCCTGTTCCTCAGAGGAGCCTGAGGAAACAGACACTTGATCAGAGGAGGCATAATCCTCCTCTTGTCTAGGCCTTTTGTCCAGGGGGGGGGGGGGGGGGCTGATTAAAGAAATCAAATCAGCCATTTTAAGCATCTGTTTCTTAGGCATGGGGCCTTGAACTGGAGACTGAAGTGCAGTCTTTTTTGGTTTTAGAGGAGTCTTAAGCTTAGCATAAGATTTTATGGTGAGAGTAGTCGGACTGAAGACACCTTCAGAAACCGAAGGTGTTTCTACAGCACCGGCTTCTTCTGCATAGTCGTCGGTAGGGCCTAAAGAAAATGGCTGCATCAGCCTAGAACTCTCTGCTGGAGAATCCGAAGCGGTCTGGGGATCCAATTCTGCGGTAGCCAGGGGCTGCATAGACGTCTCACTGAAAACCGGAGAACCGGCGACCTGCCCAGCTGAGGCCTCGGAGTCTGGCTTGGATCTGGGCTGCCTGTCTTTATCTTTGCGTTTTTTATGCACGCCGGTAGTCTGTTGCTCCGACGGCATAGTGTAATTAAATTTCCTACCGAAGTAGTGCCGTGCGAAATCAAAGCGTCACTTTATAGTTCACTTATTGAACCTAGCACAAAACCGACAACCAGTGAAGTCGTGGTCTGGGCCTAGGCAAAGTATACAAGAATTAAAGTCCTTATGAGGTATTTGCTTCGCACAAGAAACGCAATTGTTAACTTTTTCTGACATCAGACTGAGGCAAGAAAAGGTTCCCCAAAGGGGTACTTAGCTTTGAAGACTTCGAACTGAAACTCTATTTGAAAATCTCAGGTGTCGGCCGACTGGCACTTGCCAACTGCTTCTGCTTCGGGCACCGCATGGCAAGACAGACTGGAGAAAATGGCGTCGGATGCCTCATATACCCCTGGCACACTGATGTCAGGGAAGAAGTGACAGCAACCGACGCCGGACCAGGACTTACGAATTCAGGCAGACTGCAGGACCGCCTGACGACAGGATAACCTAAGTGTGATGACTGCAGCAGGGTAACAATCCACATTGCAAAGTATATTTTCCAACTTGTTCAGCTGAATGCAATAAAACCTGTAAATCCTTATTTTCTACACCGTCAGAAAAGTACAGTTTTCTACCTACCATAAATGTAGATGTTCGAGTGCTAATACAGCTGCAGTCATAACAGATGGGTTCTCCTGCCGTCAGGCGGGTCCTCAGTCGGCCGAATTCCAAAGTCTAGGTCCGGTTGTCGCTTCTTCCCTGACGTCAGTGCGACAGGGGTATAAAAGAACCAGCAGACGCCATTTTCTTCAGTTTTTCTTGCCCCAGATGTCAGGTGCCCCCAGAAGGAAGGCAAAACATAAATTTGTGTAATAAAGCAATGCCATATAATCAAAATACAGTAGTGCAAGCAAATACATCAAGAATGAAAACCCCAATCAGGTTGCATGAGGAGATGTTAGCCAATAGGCCTGTCCCAAGAGGGGAAGGAGGGGGGGAAACCTGGACTGCAGCTGTATTAGCACTCAAATATCTACATTTATGGTAGGTACAAAACTGTACTATGTTCATCGTGCATACAGCTGCAGTCATAACAGATGGGTAGAATCCCAAAGCTAAGAAAGGGGTGGTAGGCACTAGGTGGAACTAGGAGGAGCCAGAATGCCCTGCAAGACTGCAGTGGCAAAGCCCGCTCTAGATTTGGAGTATAGTGGAAGGTGGTAGTGCTTGGAGAAGGTATGCACAGAACTCCAAGTGGCTGCTTCCAAGATATCTTTGGTAGGAACTCCTCTGAGAAAAGCTGCAGAGGTAGCCGTGGCCCTTGTGGAGTGAGATCTGATGCCTGTAGGTACAGTTTTGCCATGAAAAGAATAACAAAAGCGTATGCAGTGGGCTATCCATTTTGAGATTGTCTGTTTGGAAATTGGCTTTCCTTGAGCTCCTATGGCATAGGACACAGAGAGCTGTTCTGATTTTCTGAAAGGCTTTGTTCTGTCCAAATAATAACGCAGTTGTCTGTGGATGTCCAAGGAATGTAGTAATCTCTCCCCTTTGTTTTGAGGATTAGGATAAAATAGAAGTTATGTTCTTACCATAACGTTCCATGTTAGTTGTCTTCTTCTCGCCTTCTTCTTGCTGGATAGGTTCGGAGCAGACCTCGGCTCCGACTCGGCCACTCTAAAAACTCGAGAGTTGGTTCCACCGGCTCGAGGCTCCCCTTATATCCCACAATGCTAGGCGAGAGTTACCTCAGATCTCGTTTGTAAGCTAACCCCACCTTATAATAGTAACAGAATAACTCTAAACAGAGTCCACCTCTAACAACAGGGAGAAAGAAGGGTGACCTACATCCTGATTCAGGAAATATGCAAGCAGCATATGCCTTAGAAAAGAGGTGGTAGAAAGAGAGGTCACAATCACAACTCCTCTAGGTCTGTCCAGGCCAGGGGGAAGGAGGGGGACAAGAAGAAGGCGAGAAGAAGACAACATGGAACGTTATGGTAAGAACATAACTTCTATATGTTAAGTTGTCTATCTCGCCTTCATTCTTGCTGGATGGGACCGCCCTAGCACCTTGTCCCGGTGGCCTAACGGAACAGACTCCTGAGAACAGTGGAACCAAAGTTAGCTCTATGCCTAGAAGCTAGATCCAACTTATAATGAGAAATGAAAGTGTGAGGAGTAGCCCAAGTAGCCGCTGCACAAATGGTGTCAATAGGCAGTCTGTCTTGGAAGGCTAAGGAAGTAGCCAAAGCTCTGGTAGAATGGGCCTTAGGTTTATTAGGCAGCTTTTGGTGTCTAATCTCATAAACAAGGGTAATCAGAGATGTAAGCCATCTAGATAATGATACCTTTGAAACTGAAAGTCCCTTTCTGCCTTCTGCATAGGAGACAAACAGTTGGTCAGATTTTCTGAATTGTTTTGTTCTATCCAAATAGTACCTCAACTGACGATGAACATCTAGCCAGTGTAATTTTTGTTCAGATCTATTGGAATATTCTGGAAAAAAGACAGGGAGGTCAATGCTTTGATTTAGATTTGATGTCGAGACTACCTTAGGCAAAAAGGACGGGTTGGTTCGTAAGGATACCCTGTCCTTATGGAACAATAGATAAGGAGGTCGACAGCTGAGTGCATGAAGTTCTGAGACTCTTCTAGCTGAAGTAATAGCTACCAGAAAGAGTCTTCCATGATAGCAATTTTAAAGAACAGGAGGCTGCAGGTTCGAAAGGGGGAAGAATCAAAGAAGTAAGAACTAAATTTAGGTCCCAAGGAGAAGGAGGATTTCTTATAGGAGGTCTGAGAAGAAAAACTCCTTTCAAAAAGGCTTTGCAAAGCTTGTGGGACATTAAGGCAGACTCAGAAATACCCACATGAAAGTTAGAGATAGCTGCCAATTGAACTTTAAGAGTAGAAGGGGATGAACCTGCATGGAAGAAGAGTTCAGCTAGAAAATCAAGGACTATTTGGATGGAAGCAGTGAAAGGATCTATGTCGCTTCCTTGAGCCCAATATGTGAAACGTTTCCACTTACTCAAATAAATCTTCCTAGTGGAAGATTTATGGGAAGCTATCAAAATATCTCGAACAGAGTGAGATAATTGAGGAAGCCTGGCTAAGGTTGGAACTGGAGGAACCAAGCAGTGAGGTTCAGAGAGGGAGGAGGCGATGTAACTGACCCGATTGATGGATCAAAAGGTCTGGAACTAGGTCCAGATGCCAAGGTCGCTCCAGTAGAAATTGATGTAGAAAGGGGAACCACACCTGTCGAGGCCAGTAAGGAGCAATGAGGATCAACGAGGCCTTCTGAGCGATAGCTTTCTGTATCACTTGAGAGATTAGTGGGAAGGAGGAAATGCATACAGAAGTCCCCGGGCCAAACTTGGACTAGCGTCTCTGCTGGGTTGGCCTGGTAAAGGGAATAGAATGAAATAATGTCTGCACTTGCTGTTTTGGGGAGTAGCAAAAAGATCGCAGCAAGGCTGACCCCACTTGAGAAAAATCTCTCTCACAACAGAGTCTTTCAGAGACCACTCGTGAGGCATGAGAATAGCTCTGCTCAATTTGTCCGCGATTTGATTGGACTTCCGGGATGTCGTTGCTATCAGAAACCGCTGAGAAGAATCGCCCATTGCCACAATCTGAGTGCTTCTCGACACAGGGGTAGGACCTGATTCAGCCTTGTTTGCTGATGTATCACACTACAGACATATTGTCTGTCTGGATTGCAATCGTTCCCAAGGGAGAGAGTCTTGAAGGGCTTGCAATGCTAAAAGCACTGCTCTCATCTCCAGAACATTTATGTGCAAGTGGCATTCGTCTGGTTGCCATGTGCCCTGGACCGTCCTGCCCTGATAATGCCCCCCCCACCCGATCAGGGAGGCGTCCGTTGTCAGAGTAGCAACCGGAGGGGAGGGACAAAGGGTCTTCCCAACAAGAGCTGAGGGAAGACATCCACCACATGAGATGATTTCTGCACGCCTGCGTGATCATAATGGTGTGGGACATTGGAAGTTGCTGGTATGACCATTGTGTAAAGAGCATCCATTGAAGGATTCGCATGTGGAATCTGGCTAATGGAAGCAGAGGTATGGCAGCCGCCATAATTCCCAACACTTTCAGAACTAACCTGGCTTTGATTCTGTTGTTGTTGAAAAGGAGTGAGACCAGTCTGTGTATGTCTGTTATTCTCTGATCTGTTAGCCTCGCAGACATGTCTACTGTGTCTAGATTTGCGCCTATGAAGGTAATGGGACGACAAGGTGACAAAACAGACTTTTTGCAATTTATTGAAATGCCTAACTTTTGACAAATGCGAAAAGTGTAATCCCTGGCCATCAGAAGGAGATGCTTGGTGGGAGCTGTGAGGAGCCAGTCGTCCAAATATGGAAACACCTGGAATCCTTGTCTCAGGTGAGAAGCTACCACTGCCATGCATTTGGTAAACACCCGGAGGGCAGTGGTGAGACCAAAGGGCAGGGCCCTGAATTGAAAATGACTGGTTCCCAGCCTGAAGCGGAGGAATCTTCTGGAGCGTCTGTTCATTTTATGTGATAGTGCATCCTGAAGGTCTATAGAGCACATCCAGTTTCCTTTTCCCAATAGGGGAAGGATGGACTGCAGCGTGACCATCCGAAATCTTGTTTTCTTGACTGATCTGTTCAAGATACTGAGATCCAAAATTGGTCTCCAGTCCCCTGTTTTCTTTGGAACTAAAAAGAACCTTGAGTAGATTCCGGATCCTTGCTGGTCTGCTGGAACTGGCTGAATTGCTCTCTTTGCAAGCAGTTCGAAATTTCAAACCGCTAAATCCCTTTGCGCTGGTGGAACATCTGGAAGGGATTTTTTGATTGTTTCGAATGAAGAAAGGGGATAGAATAGCCTTCGAAATGACGGACTGTACCCATTTGTCTTGAGTCAGGATAGCCAGGCTTTTGGGTACAGTGACAACCTTCCCGACTGCCTCCGAAGGTGGGCAGCCGGGCAACACCTCAGGGATGCTGAAAGGGCTTATCAGAGAAGGCTTCGATTGCCCTGGTTCTGCGGAGCCCCTGCCTCGAGGGCGATGTCTACCATTGTTATTCCGCCTCTGCCTCTGGCGGGTAACGACTTTGTGCGTCAGGCGAAGTCCCTTGATTTTGTTTACGGAACCACATTTTCCCACTTTTCTGGCCTTTGGGGTAAGGCCTAGAAGGAGTAGAAAACGGACTCAGACGGCAGAAAGTGTCTTGCCATCAGTCTCGCACCTAGTCAAGGTTTCTTTCACTTGAGGACCAAAGAGAGATGATCCATCAAACGGGGAGTTAGTGAAAGACGTCTTGAAGGGGTCCGCAAAATTGCATAGCCGCATCCAGGCATGCCTACGTAAGGCCACACCTGTCCTGCGGCTACTCGCTCCATCAGCCGCATAAGAAAGGAGGCATGGAGGAGTTGGCTATGGAGTTAAGGGTAGCCAGCTGAGTGTTCATTTTATCTTGAAACCCCGCAGCTGTAGGATCCTTCAACATGTCACTCGCTTCTTTAATCAAGTCTCTTTGAAGACAAGTGAAATGGCACAGGTAGTTCAGCGAACGCATAGTAAATGTCGCTGACGAAAACATCCGCTTCCCGTACCTGTCCATAGACCTAGATTCCTTGTTAGGTGGATGGACAGGTACTGAAGGATCAGCTAGTTCCTTCTTAGTGGCAGCAGCTACCACCATAGCATCCACAGAAACTCCTTTTGTCAAGAACTGCTTGTCTGCTGGTGCCGTTATGCATTTGGAGGGTCTCCTGGGAGTGGGATCTACTGAATCAGGAGCCGTCCATGCCTTTAGCAACCACCTGCATGAGGGGGTCAAGGGGGACACCCAGGAGGTGGAAGGGCAAGAGCCAACGCCTCAAGATATACAGATTCATCCTACTAAGGGGTAAGGGGTCGGCAATTTCCCCACTGCTTCAGGATCTCTAGAATGTCTGCAAAAGAGGCATCTTCAGAAGGGGAACGGGGGGAACCCTCGGAATCATCTAAATCTGTATCAGATGTGATTGACTCAGGTGAGTCAATGTGTTTCCTCTTACACTTCCTCTTCGAGGGGCTCTTCTGCAACATCAGGAGAGGCCTCGGAAGAGGATGAAATCCCCACATGGGGTTCCTGAGGAGCTGGCTCTCTGCGGTCCAGGATGAGGGAGTGAGCCGACTTGACCTGAGGCACCGTGAGGAGGGGCAGGCGCAGACTGTGGAGTAGAGCCAGGCTCTAACACCGCATGACCTCGAAAGCACCCTGTCAGGCAAAGCCAGAGGTCCCGCTCCGAAGCTGAGAACCTCCCTCGGCACCGACAGTGATGGCTCGAGGCCGATGTCGAGCCGAACTCACCAGCGCCGAAGCTCCGAGAGGAAGAGCGGGTCGGACAAGGGTCCGATGCCACTCACCCCTCGAGCCGACGATGGAAGTCCGCGCCGAGATTCTTCTAAGGAAGAAATCGAGCCGATGGAGCCGAAGACAATTGTATCGGCTCCGGCGCTACCACAGTCTCGGTTTCCGACCCGGCTCCGAGCTCAACGGAGTCGGAGGAGGAATATATTGATGGACAAGGGCAGGCATCGACTGATGAGTCGGGCTCTGAAGCATCTGGGCTAGTGCCTCGGACTTAAGTCGACTCACTACCCTCTGAAGGTCATGATCCGATAGCCTCGATGACCTAGAGGAATGAGATTTGGCTCCGTTCAGACAGCAGGGGAGATCCTGGAGCCGAATGAACGGAGCCAAGGGACGGTGACCTGGACCTCTTCTCGATGTCGGCTCAAGATCTGGGAGCCGAAAAGGGAACCTCTATTACCTCGGCTCCAGCCGAGCGAGGGAACCACAGAAACTGTGGACTGAGACTCATCGGCTCCAGCCAGAGCCGATGTAGGCGGAGGTTTAGAAGCCTTAGGTCTCGGCTCAGTTGCTGGAGCCGAGGACCTAGAAGCCTTAGAGGGCTTCCCAGAGACAGAAAGGGAATCCTCCGGCTTAAGAAGACCCCTCAGGATCAACTTATTTTTTCTTTCCTGCAGGACCCTGGGGCTGAAGCCGTGGCATACAGCACAGGAGTCCTGCAGGTGCAAAGGCCCCAGGCAATAGACACAAGTGTGACCGTCTGTAGGAGACATTTTCTGACAGCACGCATCACACTTCTTGAAGCCTGAGACCTTTGTGTCTTTAGACATCCTAAACAAAAGTGTAATCACACACACTCAACAGACACACTGATTACACTAATCTACTTTTTAAAACTCAAAAATAAACAATTAACTAAAGTTTACCAAGAGTAACACACACACACCAACTAGGGGATGGAGAAAGGCCAGAAGGCCAGAGAGAGAACTTTAAAAGTTCTTGGGAAAAAAATTGGGATTTTCCGGAAAACCGGAGTAGAAAAACACTACACTAAGGGAAATATAATTAAACTCAAAAATATAGGGTTCTAAGTGTTCTAATTTTACCAAAATTACACTTAACAAGCCGGTAGAAAAAAAACAACACCTCAATGCTGTAGCGGCAAACGAGATCTGAGGTAACTCTCGCCTAGCATTGTGGGATATAAGGGGAGCCTCGAGCCGGTGGAACCAACTCTCGAGCTTTTGGAGTGGCCGAGTCGGAGCCGAGGTCGGCTCCGAACCCATCCAGCAAGAATGAAGGCGAGATAGACAACTTAACATAGGTAGTTAAGTGTATAGCCTGATTCAAAGCTACCCCGGATACCACTTTTGGCATAAAAGACGGGTTGGTTCGTAAGGAAACTCTGTCCTGATGGAAGATAAAAGGCTGCACAGCCATGAGAGCTTGTAGTTCCGATACTCTACGAGCGGAGGCAATAGCCAGAAGGAAAGCTGTTTTCCAGGACAAATATTGCAAATCTGATGAGGCAGCTGGCTCAAAAGGAGGCAAGGTAAGTTTTTCTAGAATGAAATTGAGATCCCAAACAGGTATTGGTGGTTTCCTTGGGGGTTTTAGATTCTTAGCCCCTCTGAGGAACTGTCTTAAGAGGGGGAGAGAGAATAAGGGTGGATCAGTGTTGTATTCTGCAGAAATGGCTGAGGCATGGATTTTGATGGAGGAGAATGAAAGTCCACTGCTTAGCTTAGCTAGATACTGTAATATTTGAAGTAAATTCAGTTTTTGAGGATCCTGGCCCTTTTTCTCATTCCTGACCCAAAACAGTTTCCATTTTGTGGAGTACGCTTTTATGGTAGATGGCCTTCTGGCCTCCAAAATGACATCCTACACCTCCTTGGAGAGTAGGGTCTGTTGTGATGCTAAGGAATCTTCCATGCGGCTAGATTGAGTGTTTTTAGCTGACTGTGAAGAGTTTTGAAGCTGTGCTGAGTCAGAAGAGGCATTAGAGGCAGGGTCCACAGTGGGGAATGCATCAGGCTCCTCAGGAGTGGGTACCAGTGTTGTCTTGGCCAGTCTGGAGCAATGAGAATCATCTTTTGTCTGTCTGCTCTGGTTTTTAATAGAACTTTGGGCAGCAGAGGAAGAGGTGGGAAAGCATAAACTGTCATTGATGTCCAACTGAAAGAGAGCGCGTCCACTCTCCAGGCCTTTGGATGAAAAATCCTTGCGCAGAATTTTGTCAATTGGTGATTTTTGTGGGAGGCAAAGAGATCTATGTCTGGCCTTCCCCATGCTTGAATTATCTCTAAAAACTTGAGGATGCAACTTCCATTCGTGTGGATCTGTCATATTTCTGCTTAGGTTGTCTGCCAGCGTGTTTTCCTTGCCTGGCAAGTACTGTGCTTGAAGTTCGATTTTGCAAGTCCTGGGCCATGTTCCAAAGTGACATGGCCAGTCTGCATAGGGGGTATGAATGGGTTCCTCCCTGTTTGTTTATGTACCACATTACTGTGGTGTTGTCCGTTCTTATCAATAGTTGACCTGGTTGCAGAAGGTCTTTGAATATAATAGCATTTATTACTGCTAGCATTTCCTTTTGATTGATGTGAAGGTGCTTTTCTTTTTGGGACCATTTGCCCTGAATGCACCGATCTGTCATGTGCGCCCCCCAGGCGTAGTCTGAGGCGTCTGTTGTGATGACTTGATTTGCTTGAGGCTTGCTGAACGGGAGACTTGAGTTTGTTTGGCATGCTTGAGCCCACCACAGAAATTCCTTTTGAAGACATGGAATTAGTGGTATTATTGTTTCCAAACTGTGGCTGCATTGAGACCATAGGTTTTTCAGGTACCATTGAAGTTTCCTCATATGCAGCTTTGCACATGGGGTTAGTAAGATGCAAAATTGCCATGAATCCCAGAGCCTGCAGGATTTTCCTTCCAGTCAGCCTGGTGCAATTTGCTAGTGTTCTGAAGTATTGAGTTAGTTGCCCCTGCTTCTCTGGCATGAGGTAGGCCATCTGGGTGTTTATGTCCAAGTTGGCACACAGGAAAATTATTTTCCGAGAGGGTGTTTGCCTTGATTTCTTTTTGTTGACTGTGTATCCCAGAGAATTCAACAACATTATTACATAAGCCAGATGTTTCAGAAGAATGTGCTTGCTGTCCGCTTGGATCAGGCAGTCGTCCAAATAGGGGTATATTTGTATCCCTTGAAGTCTGCAGTAGGCAATTACTGATACCAGGCATTTCGTGAATACTCTGGGCACAGTAGATAAGCCAAAGGGCAATGCAGAGAATTGATAATGGGTTGAACCTGCAAGAAATCTGAGGTATCTTCTGCAATTTTGTCCGATTGGGACATGCAGGTATGCCTCCTTGAAGTCCAATGTTACCAGCCAAGACTCCTTGCCCAGCATGGGAAGAAGCTGCTGTAGAGTGAGCATCATGAATTTTGGTACGAGTAGAAATGTGTTTAGGATGGATAGGTCCAAAATAGGTCTCCAATCTTTTCCCTTCCTTGGTACCAGGAATAGTCTGGAATAAAAACCTTGACCTTGTTCGTGCGTAGGTACCTCTTGAATAGCTTTCATGTCTATGAGATCTGAAATTTGTCTTTGTGCCTCTGCCCTTTGATTGTGTGGCAGGTTTGGCATGCCTCATTTTTGGAAGGGTGTGAAAATGGAATCTGTAGCCTCTGTTTATAATGTCCAGGATCCATTTGTCTTTTGTGACAATATGCCAATTTTTTGAAAATAATGCCAATTTTCCGCCTAAGGGTGCTGCCATTAGTCTTGCTTGGAATGCAAAGGGGAAAGTCATTGGGCTTGCTTTCTGAATGGCTGCGAGTCATCCTCACCACCTCTGTGTGTAGGAGCTTGCCATTGTCTGCCTCTAAACGATCCTTGGGATTGCCCCCTGCCCCTCAGGCGCCTGTATCTACCTCTTTGGGGTCTGTCCGTGGCTGGAAAGGACCAATTTTTGGAAGGCCAATTTCTACTGAAACGTGGGGGTTGTACCTGTAGAAAATCTTTCACTGTTTGCATTGATTTAGCCTTTTCCTCCATTTTCCTTAATACCTCCTCAGCATTAGCACCAAATAATACATCCTTTTGTAGAGGGGCATCTAGTAATTTAGCTTTGACATTATCTGGTAAGGTTTATTTCTTGAGCCAGGCATGTCTACGTATGACTGATCCTGTAACAGCAGCTCTACATGAGGCCTCTAGAGCAGCAAAACCACATTGTAGGGTATGTTTACCCACTTGTTCCGCACTATGCATCAAATCCTGCAACTCCTTCAAATCTGGTTGTTCAGGGTGTGACATTTTACTTCTCAATTGTGATAACAAAAACTGTTGGTACTTTAGCATATGGAACTGACAGTTTAATGCCCTCATGGTTAAGGTGGCTGAGGTATATACCTTTTTTCCCCACCTTTCTAAGGATCTGGAATCTCTCTCGGAAGGTAATGGATTTTTAGCAGTGGAGGCCTTAATTCCCTTGGGGCCCTGTGAGATGGTTTCTGGGTTAGCAGCATGGCTTTTGTATAGAAATTGGTGCGAGTCTGGAACCCTGTAGTACCTGTCAGACTTGACTGGGGCTGGAGGTCGAGAATCCGGGTTAAGGCAG